>NC_056741.1:1864668709-1864708709 GCF_019279795.1 Protopterus annectens
GTAAATACTCACCTCTATTGGTATTACCAACATCATATTCCTCATACAGGATGTTACAACAATCCCAGTAACATCTGCAACTGTCTCAATGTATGACAGCAGTATGTCCAATCTACCTCTGTGTTCATGCCTCTGTTCCCACCTAGTGATATAGGGGTTGATGCCGAGCTTAGTGAGTGGGGAATGTTATCAAATGCTTTGGCAAGATCAATGTAGGCTGTAGGTGTCACCTTGCCTTCATCCACAGCTCAGGTGACTAATGGCAAGATGTTGACCAGGTTGAATGAGCAGGTATGACCTACCCTTCACAAAGGTAAACTGTGTGGGATCCTGAGTCTGCAGATTCCCATATCCCTGTTTATTAGGTGCATGATGATGCATTCCATAGCTTCACATAACAGACTTGTCAGGCAGTTGGGGCGTTATTTCCCAGGGTCTGTAGTTACACCTCATTTGTGGGGAGAGGTGACTGTAGCAGTGCACAATTCAGTAGTAACAATGCCTGAGGTGATGCTGTGTTTGAACAGGGCACACAGGTAAGGTGCCAGATCACTGTAGTTCTTGTAGAACACAGCCAGAGATATTCTCAGGTCCCATAGAGGCTGCATTCTTTGCTTTGGTCAGTGGTGTTGTAACCTGTGCTGCAGTAATACTGGGTGCCTGGTGGTGTACAGGTATTGTGATTGGTCCTTTGCGGGGGGGAGTGAGGTTTACTGTTTGTACTCAAGATGCCAGCCAGTATATTGGCATTATTTGATGGCTCAGTCTGGGAGGTACCACTGTCTAATTGCTGAGAACAATTCTTGGTATTGTCATGGAGATTCTTTACATAACTGTACGAGGTCTTGTGGTTGTCTTTACTATGTGCTCCAGGTCTGTTCTCACAACTAACTTTGTATTATTTAATATGGGATCTCAACTATTCATTGATGCTGATAACGGTTTATTTCCTGCCTTAGGACTTCACCCTATTCCACATTTGTTCCCTCCTTCTGTTGTACAGTTTCTTTATGGTAGGGGACCACAGGATCAGCTTCCTTTTTATTGAGGTGAGGGTCCTTGTTATATTGGGTAAGGCAGTATCAATACATTTGTGTACATGTTCATAGTGCATTGTTGTTTGATTCAGCTGTCATGCAGCTAGTCTCCATTTGCATGGCTGATGTGAGGGTAGCCACCTCTGCTTTTTTGAGGCCATAGTTAGCTTTGGATAGGCTTTTCATGGTGGTTTCCTATGCAGTGAGGGTAAGATGGCCGTGGATTTCCAAAGGTGATTACTTTATGTTCAGATATAACAAGTGAGGTATTGACTATTGGTATAGAGAAACAGTTGCCCATGTTAGGAAGGACCAGGTCAATGTGATGGGCATGCGCATGATGAGTAGGTTTCCCACTTAATGGTGGATTAGTTGAAGTCAACCAATATGAGAGTGTTAGGTTGGACACTTAATATTCTCCAGGGTGTTTATGGACTTGGAGTGTGAGTCTTGGGAAATGTATGGGGACCTATCACAGGCTACAACCAGAACCACTGTCTTACCCAATGTCAGCTACGCCTGTAGGATGTGTGATGCATAATGTTGGTCTGCCACTCTGGAGGTGTGTGCATCTTTATGAATATATATGAATATAGCACCAGCTTTGGAGCTTCAGTCCATGTTCTGTAGCCAAAAGCTGTGGAATTATTTATATGTTGGTACTGCAGGGTGCTTCATGCTGCCTTTATCCAAGTCTCTGTTACAGCACAGATGTCATTGTTTCCCATTATAAGGAATACTTCCAGTGAGTGAGTTTCCAGATTTGGAATTCCAGTGTGCAGCAGCATGATCCTCTGATTGCAATGTCTTTGTAGCTGTCATATAGTTCTGTATATATATATATATATATATATATATATATATATATATATATATATATATATGTATGTATGTATTTATTAACCTTTCTATATATATGTATGCATGCATATATATGGATATGAATATGGATGCATATCTCTCTATATATGTATGTATCATGTATATATTTGTCCACATATATGCATCTCCATACGCACTATTTTGTAGGGCTCAGATGGTGTAATGGTGCATTGCTTTGATCATAGTTTACAAGAACCTGGGTCCAGGACTTGGCAGGCATTATTATTTTGTTGCAAGGCAGAATGGTTCAGCAATGGAGGATAGGATAAGGGCAATACTTACAAGAGGTCCCTAGTTTGGGCCCCTTCACCCCCATTTACACAGCCTTTGGTCAGATTTGTTGCAGTAAGAGGTTCAGAGTGTGGATTCAATGTCAGAATGCACTGCATACATACATACATGTATATATATATATGTATATATATATACATATATATATATATATATATATATATATATAATACACACACACACACACACACACACACACACACACACACATATATATATATATAGATATACATACACATATATACATACATATATATATATATATATATAAAAATACATTTATATGTATATATATATATATATATATATATATATATATATATATATATATATTTGTATATATGTATATATATATATATATAGATCTATAGATATATATATATATACATATATATATATATATATATATATATATATATATATATAGATATATAAATACATATATAAATACATTTTACCTACAGGTGAATGACTGTGATGCATGATTTGTTGGTAAAAACATCAAACATGTTTACAGCTCTGATGGCTTAGTGGGAAATTGCTGTGGCTATGGTGTGCAGGGTCCTGGGTTCAAGACTTGCAAGGGTTGATTATCTTGTTGCCAGGAAGAACAAGGGCTGTTGGATACAGAGTGATGCAGGCACTTTTAAGCAGTTTCAAGCGGGTTTACACTACAGTAAGCAATGCCAACTTCTGGTTAAGTATGCTTACAGACAGCCTTAAAAGTGCTTAATCTGTGTAGGCATTGCTTAGCACCATGCAAAAATGCTTTATCCCACTTACTACTGCTTAAAAGACCTTACTCCCGTGTACCCCCATGTTAATTTCTTTAAAAGAAAAGAAAAAATGGGTGATAGGAAAGTAATGAAAAAAGGGGACACACAGAGGGAAAGACAATAGGAAAAGTAGCTAGGGATGTGCGTGACAGGTGTAGGGAAGGTCCATAGCTGTCTACTTCTTCTACAGCAACAGCTGTGCATATATACTGAATTTGGAGGTATATTTGGACACTCAAACCCCTGAGAGAGTGGTGAGAACAACAATAATGTGTTGTGAAGCTGATTAGACCATATTACATGTATGCAGTGGACACGTGTGAGAAATGGACAGCTATGTATGGGGTGAAATTTTTTGGGGGGAACAGATTGCCCTTTTTTTATGGTGAGAGTAGGATGTTGGGGAAGGATAGTAGGTATATTTGGGGTGGTAGGTTGGTTAGGAAGACAGACAAGACAGCATACAGGGGTGGTATATGACACATGTGGGGGGTAAACACCTTGGACAGGGGGAGGTGTTTGAAAATCGGAAGCCCATGAGCCCCCAAATGGAAACAGTGGGAATGAGGTCCCCACCCATGGGCAGTCACAACTGCACCTTCACAGCCCCAAGGGTGGCTGTACTGGGGGCTAAGCAGGAGGGGCAGGTTGACCCTTTAATTGCACCATGTGGCCATCAAGCTGACATAGCAGATCTCCAAACTCTTTTGGAGCATCTTCTTTCTTCTTCTTCTTCTTTTGGCTTTTCCCGGTTAGGGGTCACCACAGCGGTTCACTTGTTTCCATTTCTTCCTGTCCTCTGCATCTTGCTCTGTCACACCAACCACCTGGATGTCCTCTTTAACCACATCCAATAAACCTTATCTTAGGCCTTCCTCTTTTCCTCTTACCTGGCAGCTTCATCCTTAGCATCCTTTTTCCAATATACCCAGCATCTCTCTTCAGCACTTGTCCAAACCAACACAATCTCACCTCTCTGGCTTTGTCTCCAAACTGTCCAACCTGGGCTGACCCTCTAATATACCTATTCCTAATCCTGTCTACCCTCATCACACCCAGTGCAAATCTAACCATCTTTAACTCTGCCACATCCAGCTCTGACAACTGCCTTTTGTCAATGCCACTATCTCCAACCCATATAACATAGCTGGCCTCACTACCCTTTTGTAGACCTTACCTTTCACACTTACCGGTACTCGTCTGTCAAAAATCACTCCTGACACTCTTCTCCACCCACTCCACCCAGCCTATCCAGACTCGCCATTACTCTGAACTGTTGATCCCAAGTATTTAAACTCATCCCCCTTTGCTAACTCTACTCCCTGCATCCTCACCATTCCTCTATCCTCCCTTTCATTTACACACATATATTCCATCTTAGTCTAGCTGATTTTCATTCCTCTTGTCTCTAAAGCATATCTCCACCTCTCCAGGGTCTCCTCAACCTGTTCCCTACTCTCACTACACATCACAATGTCATCTGCAAACATCATAGTCCATGGGGACTCCTGTCTGATCTCATCTGTCAACCTTTCCATCACCAGTGCAAATAAGAAAGGGCTCAGAGCTGATCCTTGATGTAATCCCACCTCCACCTTAAACTCATCTGTCACTCCCACGGCAGATTTCACCGCTGTCACACTACCCTTGTACATATACTGTACCACTCTTACATACTTCTCTGCCACTCCCGACTTCCTCATACACTACCACAACTCCTCTCTAGGCACCCTGTCATATGCTTTCTCTAAGTCCACAAAGATGCAGTGCAACTCCTTCTGACCTCCGTACTTCTCCATCAACACTCTCAGAGCAAACATCACATCTGTAGTGCTCTTTCCTGGCATGAAACCATACTTCTGATCACTGATCATCACCTCCCTTCTTAACATAGCTTCCACTACTCTTTCCCATAATTTCATGCTGTGACTGATCAGTTTTATCCCTCTGTAGTTATTATAGCTCTGCACATCACCCTTATTCTTAAAAATCGGTACCAAAACACTTTTTCTCCACTCCTCAGACATCCTCTCACATTCCAAGATTTCATTAAACAATCTGGTTAAAAATTCCACTGCCATTTCTCCTAAACACCTCCAAGCTTCTACAGTTATGTCATCTGGACCAACAGCCTTTCCATTCTTCATCCTCTTCATAGCTATCCTTACTTCCACCTTGCTAATCCATTGTGCTTCCTGATTCACTATCCCCACATCATCCAGCCTTCTCTCTCTCTCTCATTCTCTTCATTCATCAGCCCCTCAAAGTACTCCTTCCATCTCTTCAACACATTCTCCTCACTAGTGAGTACGTTTTCCTCATTATCCTTTATCACCCTTACCTGCTGCACATCTTTCCTATCTCGGTCCCTCTGTCTAGCCAATCGGTACAGGTCCATTTCTTCCTCTTAGTGTCCAACCTTTCATACAACTCTCTATACGCCTTATCCTTAGCCTTTGCCACCTCTCTCTTTACCTTGCACCTCATCTCCTTATACTCTTGTCTACTTTCTTCATCTCTCTGACAATCCCACTTTTTCTTCACCAACCTCTTTCTCCGTATACTATCCTGTACTTCCACATTCCACCACCAGGTCTCCTTGTCCTCCTTCCTCTGTCCAGACGTCACACCAAGTACCTTTCTAGCAGTCTCCCTTATTAGCTCTGCTGTAGTTACCCAGCTATTCGGTAACACTTCACTGCCACCCAGTGCCTGTCTTAACTCTTCCCTGAACTCCACCTCACAATCACCCTTTTTCAATTTCCACCATCTGATCCTTGATGATGCCCTCACACTCCTCCTCCTCTTCTTGATCACCAATGTCATTCTACAGACAACCATTCTATGCTGCCTAACTACACTTTCCCCTGTCACCACTTTACAGTCTCCAGTCTCCTTCAAACTGGCCTTCCTGCATAGGATATAATCCACCTGTGTGCATCTCCCTCCACTCTTGTATGTCACCCTATGCCCCTCCCTCTTGTTAAAATACGTATTCACCACAGCCATATGCAAAAATCCCCAGACCTGGCTTTGGGTGATGGTATCCTGTCTGTGCCCGCTCCCATGGGGGGTGATCCCCATCCCCTGAGGATGCTCCACCCAAAGGTGGTGCAGGATCAGCGAACAAGGAGGTCCTGGGGTGGGTCACAGACGTGCTGGGGCTTGGTCCCACGGCCACATGAGGTGGGAGATGTGGGTCCGCTGGGACCAACATTCCTAAATGTTCTATGGTGTTGCAGTTTTAGAACATATGTGGGTTAGTAATAGTCAACACAATCCAGAATTAGTTATAACAGCATGCATAGATATTCCCATTAACCCAAAACAACAGATTTGGAACAGTTGCATAGCAAACAGAACACATGCATGTATGGAATCACAGTGGCCATTACAACGGCATGCAGGTTACATTGATAGGAACAGGCCACCAATGATAGTATTTCAACATGGAACATTAATAGAAACACATTTCAATATTTACTGAACAATAGTTTATATGTCCCAACAGTAGGTTTTGTGTAAAACATACCCATTGATTTGTGTGTTTAGATTATTGTTGCAGATATGGTGGGGGGGAGAGAAATGTCAATTAATAACTTGTATATCCTTGCGGTACTCACAACTTTAATTATCATTGCTGTAATCATTACTCTACAGGTATTATTACAATACCCTATGACCTTGGTTTGGCCAGTGGTATGTTTGTGCACAGTGTATAATTCAACCATCATACAGCTACTTTCTACTTCTCTTACCTAGCAGCCCTGTGGGGGGAATGTTTGTTAACACTAGCTGACTGTTTCTACACATATTCCACAAATCCTGGGTACAATTATGCATACAGTTTACTATCACTCCCGGGATTCGAACCATGGCTGTGTCTCCTAAAAATGCACCAAATTGTGTTTCATCAGAGTGAGGTATTTAGAAACTGCTGTCTCTTTTTCAGTGTTTTCTGTCTAAGTCTCTCTTGATTGTACAATCTGACCTTGTAATGACAACATTTTTATACAGACATTCCTAGACATATTTTTTACGTAGCACAGTGTGGGAAACAGTGGTTAACACATTACTATTCAGATATCAGATCTTGGTGAATGCAACATATCAGGCCATACAATACCAGAGTAAACACAATCAGTCCAGGATTTAGAACTTTTTTGCGAGGCAGTTACACTTTTATGTAAATATGACCTATGTGGGGCTATTACTGTCATATTGTCTGGTTTATTCAGTACAAACCATACACATTTTTTATACTGCCAGGTGACATTTTATTCATTTATATTTATTTGGTATGACTACTACAAGCAGGATTTTTACTCACCAGCTTTGTGACACAGCCTTTTTAACCTGCTGGCATGGGCTTCTTGGTTCACAGCCTGCTCAGCTGGAGCTTTAATGAAAATAGAGAAACATTTATGCATACCTATCCATCACATTCACAGGCTGTACTTTGGTAAATAGTTATTGCTATGAATACTTACACACTGCTGGGACATCTCCCCTCTGTCTTGCTTCCTGGACCCACTGTTCCAAGAGCTCCCTCTTCCTCCATTTCAAGACAGTATAGTGGTGCCAGACTGAGGGATACCAGTTGCAGTGGTGAGATTATGGGTGAGACTTTCCCAGGCTTCTGCTTTATATTGGGAGCCCTGGTACTGGTCCTGCAGCAGCCTCACATCATGTTTTTTTACTGGGAGTCCTACCATAACCTTGGACTCCTGTATGCCCCAGCACTGTACCCAAAATTGCATGCCCTCTCCAACACCTGCCATACTGCCTACAGTGGAGAGCTACAACCAGTTATGAGCTGTATTCCTGCTTGTGGGGTTAAATATGTGTGATTCCCCACCCTTTGCCATGATTGGACGGGTTTGAAAATGCTGAGCTAAGCTAAGCTATGGGCAAACCTGCTTAGCTAAGGTTGGCAGTGCTTAAAGGAGCAGGTTCAGCATTGTTTACCAATGGGAAAATCCACTTAGCTGGGCAGTTCATTGTTTAGTATTCATATGTACACAATGCTTGCACCCAGTCAGCATAGCTGTGCAATGCTTAGCATTGCTTATGTTTTGTTATATTGGACTACCACCTGTATGGGATTGATTCATCATTCATTGCATTATATAGGTTCATAGGTTCGTACTAGGCTATCTGCCCTAGGAAATTTATAAGCCTAGCCAGAGTGTGTGTGGCTTTCACCACCCCTTAGGATGAGAATACTACACCCATTTAGGGTTTAGTTTACTGTGCCTCTGTCTAGTAGTGACACAGAGATGACCCCCGGGGTAAACCTATGATCTCCCATCCACTCATCAAGACTTCTCTTGAATAGAGTTAGTGAGGGGTTCTGCCTAACATGGATTGGGATTCTGTTCCAGAGTGTAGGGAGCCTCTGGGTTATGAATCTGTCCCTCCAGCATGTCCTATTTATTTCTGTGTTGAGGTTTAAGTCTCTTGCTCTCGTGGCTCTGATGGATTTGGATTTTTTGAGGTGGAGCATGTCCATTAATTCCGGATTGGACATGGCCTTGTACGTTAGGCACAGGTCACCTCTGATTAGGCGGTATGTGACTGAATAGAGCTGGAGTTTTTTCAGTCGAGCAGCATAGGACATATGTTTAAGACCCTTTATCCTCTTGGTGAGGAACTTTTGGGGTCTTTCCAACTGCTGCAGGTGTCGGGTAAGATACATCCCAAATGGGGCAATGTACTCAATCATTGGTCTAATAAGAGATGAGTACAGGGGCACAATGACATCTCTTGATCTAGATGTGAAACCCTTCATAATAAGTTGGGCAATATAAAAGGTCTTCCTAACCACTTTGGCAATGTGAGTGTCAAATGAGAGGTTACTGTCAACCTGGGTCCTTAGGTCCCTGATTACCTCTTCCGTACTTAATGGATTACCACCTATGTGGTAATTTGTGGGTACCTTGTTTTTCCCAAAGGGTATGACTATACATTTTTTGGCGTTAAGCTTAAGGCCATGGCTATGGCACCAATTATCCGTTTCTATGAGTCCTCTCTGGAGGATGTTTGTGTCCACTGGAGTATCAGTTATGGCACCCAGTTTGCAGTCATCTGCAAACTTTGTCAGCCACAATCCTCCTATGCTTGCCTGTACCTCGGAAAAATAAATGCCAAACAAGAGGGGTCCCAGGACTGAGCCCTGTGGGGCACCGCTTGTGACTGGCTTAGAGTCTGACATAGCTCCAGCAACTCTGACCCTGTGGGTTCTGTCCTTGAGCCAGTTTGCAACCCATCTTGTAACATATGGGTTTACATTTAAGCTGGTGAGTTTATCTATGATGCCCAAGTGTGGTATTGTGTCAAAGGCTTTTGCAAGGTCAAGGTAGGCTGTGTGAACTGCCTTACCTTCATCAATGGCCTTAGTGACGGTTTCAAAAAAGTCGACCAAGTGCAAAAGGCAGGATCTGCCCTTGACAAAGCCAAATTGGGTAGGATCCAATGTCTGTAGGTCCCCAATGTCTTTGTTTATGAGTTCCATAATGATCCTCTCCATAGCTTTGCAGACCAGGCTCGTCAAGCTTATGGGGTGGTAATTTCCAGGGTCCATAGAAGCACCGCCTTTGTGAAGTGGGACCACTGTTGCCGTACACCACACTTTGGGTACATATCCTGTAGTAAGGCTAAGATTAAACAGCAGCCTTATGTTTGGGTTTAGTTCCTCTTGGAGTTCATGTAGCACACAGCCCGGGACACCGTTGGGTCCCATTGATGCTGTGTTTTTAGCTTTAGAGAGGGTGGCTCTCACCTGGGCATCTGAGATGTTAGGGAGGCTACACTCTGCTGGGATAGTTATTTCTCCTTTTGGGGGGGGAGGGGGAGGAGAAATTTGCACTGAACCTATCTGCCAGAATGTTGGCAATGTCAATGGGTTCAGTGTATTTATTGTCATTTTGGACTAACTCTGAGCATATCTGGGAGTTTCCACCCAGGTTTCTAACATAGCTAAAGAAGGCCTTATGATTGTCTTTTGTGTCTTTTGTGATTTTTCTCTCAAAGTTGGTCTTGGATGATTTTATGAGTGAGCGTAGTTTTTTGCTAGTACTGATCAGAGATGCCTTCCCATTTAGGGATTTTGCTCTGTCATGTAGTAGCTTCCTCCTTCTGTTGTAAAGTTTGTTTATGGCTGGGGTCCACCAGACCGGGCGCCTGCCTTTGAGGGAATGGGTCTTGGTTTTATTTGGGATTGCATGATCCATGCATTCTTGAAGGTGCCCATAGAAGGCATTTGCAAAGGATTCAGCAGTGTGAGTTGTGGTTTCCACTGGCCCAGGGACCTTGAAGGATAGCACTTCAGTCTTAAGAAGTGTGAAGTTGGCTTTTGAGAA
Organism: Protopterus annectens; assembly: GCF_019279795.1. NCBI lineage: Eukaryota > Metazoa > Chordata > Ceratodontiformes > Protopteridae > Protopterus > Protopterus annectens. The sequence goes on from NC_056741.1 coordinate 1,864,679,057, forward strand.
GTTCTTCACTGTGGTCTTTTGTGCAGGGGGTGGGGGCAGGATGTGGATTTCCAGTGAGATTAATTTATGGTCTGATCTTACCAATGAGGGATATAGATTTATTTACCTTCCCTGACATTCCCCAATGTGCTGTAATTAATGTATTCTTGTGTGACTATACTGTATGGGGCACTTGTGTTTATATGGTGGTTTCACTACTTTATTACACTGGTACCTCTCATCGGGGCCTAATACACTATTCTGGTTGAGAAAAATAAGTTACTTTCTACATAAATATACAAATAAATGAAAATTGTATCGTTTACACATACAAAATGGAAATGGTTTTGGTGAGGCTCGAACCATGAATGACTCCATGCAAGGCTCACACTCTAACCACTACACTATTACACTTAAGGTTATGCTGGATGTCTATTGCTTTTTAACTTATCCTGCCATTTCAGCTGGGCTAAGTGTCGCTAAGCAATGTGCACACCCACACAGTTATGCCTAAACTTTATTGCATATGTCAAAAAAAATATTTGTTTTGTTTTTTGATTTGTACCCTTCAGAATATCCATGCTAATACTGAACCTGTTATTCTTTCAACTTTCTAGCTTTGTTGGGACAATTATCCCTTATGACTAAGTCCACATTCCTTACTCTTATGGGTTAGGAGGTGTGCACTATGTGCTTATACTAAACCTGTTATTCTATCAACTTTATGGCTTTGTAGGGAAATTGTCCCTTATGGCTTTGTCCAGATTTCTTACCCTGATGGGTTGGGGGTGTTACAAGTGTTATCTCATGATTTAAATTGCTGTATGGCAATTCTAGTGTGCAGGGGACATGTGTATTGTGAAAACACTGCTCTCAGACACGCTCCCTGCACTCATACACAGAACCGTGTCCGTTTTGCAGGAAGACAGCACTCCTTCATGAATATGCATGGTGCACTGCCATGCTGCATGGAAACGGTCCCTTCCATGCAGGAATAAGCTATTCCTGCATGGAAATTTACTGAATCCCAGGGAATTAGTATTAAGACTGTGATATTTATGCATATATGAATATGACAGAGAGGAAACAATGTTTGAAGAGGTAAAAAATATTTGTAGTGGTAAAATTGCCAGTAATTATGATATGAGGTTGAAACTGTAATTTTAAGAAAGAAAAAGGAAAGAGAATGTGACATACAATTTATTGAATGTAGGGATTTAATATAAAGTGGAAACAGAAATTGGACTTATATGAAGTTATATTTCATACAGAAAAATAGTTTTTCTACTAAAAAGATATGAAAGAAATAATTTGAGATGCATTTAATACACAAACTTCAGAATTTTCTGATCATAAGGCAATATGAGCTTTATTGAGTGATAAGGAAAATGTTATAAAAGAACGAAAAAGTTAACAGCCGACTTTAATGTATTAAAACAAGAAAAATAGATATTGTGGAGTGATCATATGACCATGAGAGAAAGTTATGGAAAATGGACTTACTGGTGTGTTGTCTATAAGAGGAAATGTTAAAGATATACTTTTAAATGTTGAGAAAAAACAAAGGAAAGAAAATAAGAAAAATTTGCAGACATTCTGAATGAGCTTGAAGTCAGAGTTGAAAAGGTAAGTAAAAAGGTAAATGATTTAGAGAGAAATTGGAAAAGATCAAGTTATCAATATGTAAGCAAACACATAAATAGAAAAATGAAGCTTTTCAATGGTTAGGAAAACAGGTTAAAGAAAGAGAAGAAAACATATGCCTATCCATGTGCAATTTATGATGAAAAAGGATTGTTGTGTATGCCCAAGAAGAAATTATGAAGGTAGTTTTGAATTTTATGAGATTTCTGAAAAGGATGATGTGCAAGATGAAGTATGAAATGTTACTAAAATAACAGATAAGGTAAAAAAGGAAAGAAAGGGCAAATAATTATAATAAATAATATGAAATAAAAGAAAAATAAGATCCAGGTCCTAATGGACTAAGCTATAATTGTTATAAAGGTAAGAGTAAAGATGAACTTTTTTGTCTTATACTAAATGAATGGTTAAGAAAGAAGATAAAAGGAAAAGAAGAAATCAGTTATGGGATGATGAAATTCATATGAAAAAATATGCCAGAAAATATATAAATGATTGGAGTATATGAGAGGTAGACATTAAGAAACACAGATTGTGAAATATGTATGAGAATTTTGTAAAAAAAAAGTTACTAGAGCAAGTAATAGAAGATGATGTTTCATTATTCAAAGTAGAAAAGCAGAAGAAAAGTTAATAACAGTCCTAGAATTTATAGATTTGAAACCAAAAGGAAATAAAGAAGTAGGAGTAGTAACAAGTGATGTTGCAAAAGCTTTTGACAGGGTTAGTTATGAGGCAATGTGGAAAATACTTGAAGTATGTGGTATAGGTAAAAGAATAGTTAAAATTGCAAAGACATATAATGAGAATTTTGAGGTAGTGGTAATAAATAGCTGACTTGGAAAAAAATAAAAATAGAAAGGTGAGTAAAGTGAGGTTGCCTCCTAAGCATATTTCTGTTTTCATTATGAATGCTATAAAGCAAAAGTGGGAATATCGGTTAAAAATGAAGCATGGGAGTTGGATACTGGAGTAAACTTCCAATAGGTATGGCATATGCTGATGACATTGATATATTTGCAAGAAATAAGACATGGATGAGTGAAGTAATAGTAAGAATTGAGATACCATTAAACAAAGAAGGCTTGCAGTTAAATAGGGCTAAAAGTAAAGGATTGGGCAAAGTAAGAAAAATCAGTGGTATAATAGGAAAGAAAGAAATATGCTAGGGATAAGATTTGTTGAAAACAAAAGAGTAACAGAACAATGGAAAGAAAAAAATAGAAGTAAGAAAGATGACAGCATGACGGAAAAGTTTTATTTTGTCTTTCTTTAAAAAGTATGCAAATTAAATACCTATATTATAGGAAAATTAACATTCTTAAGTAGAGTCTGTGTGTTTCTGAGTATCATGGACAAATAGTGGATTTTTTTTCAGTTTTATTTGGAGTACAAGATTAAATTCTTTGAGAAGGAGTATAATTTATTACAGAAAGAAAGAACGAGGGTTACATTTGAAAGAATTTATTTCATACATTGCATCTCTGCATTTATTCTGGATAATTAAACAAGCATATGAAACAAAGAAAATGTGGTGGGGGAAATGTTGAATGTGAGATAGGAGGCAATATGGAATAAAAAGAAAGATAAAAAAAGAAAATGCAGAAATGAATGAGTATATGAATACAATTATGTAAACTAGAGAAGGGAAAATATGATATTAAAATAAAGGAGGGATATAAAAATTTAATATAGCATTATTATTTAATATCCATGAAAAGAATTAAGGGAAGATGTTAAAAAATATATTTGAAAGAAGGAAAAGATTCAAAAATGTTTATGAAGCAGGTGATTTTTGTGGAGGTAATTGTTGAATCAGTTACTTGTAAAAAGCAATATAAAATATAAAGTGTTGGAAGAGACAAAATGTAAAGAATATAATGTAGAACAAACTAAAGAACATTTTTCCTGAATTGTATCAATAATAAGACTTTTGGGAACTATTTAAAAATAAATATAAGTGGAATGAATTTGAAAAATAAATATGGAAAGTGTACTTTATGGAAAGTATGGACCAAGCCACCGGGGATGCACAAGCCAGGGTATTTCTTCATGCTGGTCCCAAGCCCAGATAAATGGGGAGGTTAAGTCAGGAAGGGCATTGGTGTAAATTTTTTTTGCCACAGCAGTATGTGGACAATACAGATTTCCATACTGGATCGGTTGAGGCCAGATTTAATAACGACCACCTCTAGTAATGTTAGCCAATAGGGTGCTGGTGGAAATTGGGCTACAGTTGGTCAAACAAGAAGGAGAAGAAGAGGGGAAAGGCATGCCTCCCTCTTCCTCCATTTCAAGTCAGTATAGTGGTGTCAGACTGAGGGATAGAATTTTGTAAAAAAGTTACTAGAGCAAGTAATAGAAGATGATGTTTCATTATTCAAAGTAGAGAAGCAGAAGAAATGTTAATAACAGTCCTAGAATTTATAGATTTGAAACCAAAAGGAAATAAAGAAGTAGGAATAGTAACAAGTGATGTTGCAAAAGCTTTTGACAGGGTTAGTTATGAGGCAATGTGGAAAAATACTTGAAGCATGTGGTATAGGTAAAAGAATAGTTAAAATTACAAAGACATATAATGAGAATTCTGAGGTAGTGGTAATAAATAGCTGACTTGGAAAAAAATAAAAATAGAAAGGTGAGTAAAGTGAGGTTGCCCCCTAAGCATATTTCTATTTTCATTATGAATGCTATAAAGCAAAAGTGGGAATATCAGTTAAAAATGAAGCATGGGAGTTGGATACTGGAGTAAACTTCCAGTAGGTATGGCATATGCTGATGACATTGATATATTTGCAAGAAATAAGACATGGATGAGTGAAGTAATAGTAAGAATTGAGATACCATTAAACAAAGAAGGCTTGCAGTTAAATGGGGCTAAAAGTAAAGGATTGGGCAAAGTAAGAAAAATCAGTGGTATAATAGGAAAGAAAGAAATATGCTAGGGATAAGATTTGGTGAAAACAAAAGAGTAATAGAATAATGGAATGAAAAAAAATAGAAGTAGGAAAGATGACAGCATGACGGAAAAGTTTTATTTTGTCTTTCTTTAAAAAAGTATGCAAGTTAAATACCTATATTATAGGAAAATTAGCATTCTTAAGTACAGTCTGTGTGTTTCTGAGTATCATGGACAAATAGTGGATTTTTTTTTCAGTTTTATTTGGAGTACAAGATTAAATTCTGTGAGAAGGAATATAATGTATTATAGAAAGAAAGAACGAGGGTTACATTTGAAATAATTTATTTCATACATTGCATCTCTGCATTTATTCTGGATAATTAAACAAGCATATGAAACAAAGAAAATGTGGTGGGGGAAATGTTGAATGTGAGATAGGAGGCAATATGGAATAAAAAGAAAGATAAAAAAGAAAATACAGAAATAAATGAGTATATGAATAAAATTATGTAAACTATAGAAGGGAAAATATGATATTAAAGTAAAGGAGGAATATAAAAATTTAATGTAGCATTATTATTTAATATCCATGAAAAGAATTAAGGGAAGATGTTAAAAATATATTTGAAAGAAGGAAAAGATTAAAAAATGTTTATGAAGCAAGTGATTTTTGTTGAGGTTATTGTTGAATCAGTTACTTGTCAAAAGCAATATAAAATACAAAGTGTTGGAAGAGACAACATGTAAAGAATATAATGTAGAACAAACTAAAGAACATTTTTCCTGAATTGTATCAATAATAAGACTTTTGGGAACTATTTAAAAATAAATATAAGTGGGATGAATTTGAAAAATAAATATGGAAAGTGTACTTTATGGAAAGTATGGACTAAGCCACTGGGGATGCACAAGCCAGTGTATTTCTTCATGCTGGTCCCAAGCCCAGATAAATGGGGAGGTTAAGTCAGGAAGGGCATTGGTGTAAAAGTTTTTGCCACAGCAGTATGTGGACAACAATACAGATTTCCATACTGGATCGGTTGAGGCTAGATTTAATAATGACCACCTCTAGTAATGTTAGCCAACTAATAGGGTGCTGGTGGAAATTGGGCTGCAGTTGGTCAAACAAGAAGGAGAAGAAGAGGGGAAAGGCATGCCTGTAGGCAGGAGGACAGAAGGAAAGTTAGGAGTGTGGAACCAAGGGTAGGAACTTCGAGTGTTGGCAGTATGACCAGTAAAGGCAGAAAGCTATCTGATATGATGGAGAGAAGGAAGGTGGAGAAGAGTGTCAGGAGCAATTTGCGATAGATGGGTACCAGTAAGAGTGAAAGGGAAGGTCTACCAGATGGTTGTGAAACTAGCTATGTCATATGAGTTGGAGCTGGTGGCAAGTGAAAAAACAGGAGTCAAAGATGGAGGTGACAGAGTTAAAGATGTTAAGATTTGCATTGGGTGTGATGAGGATGGACATGATTAGAAATGAGTATATTAGAGGGTCAGCTCAGGTTGGACGGCTTAGAGACAAAGCCAGAAAGGTGAAATTATGTTGGTTTGGTGCTGAGAAGGGATGCTGGGTATATTGGAAGAGGGATGCTAAGGATGGAGCTGACAGGTAAGTGGAAAAGAGGAAGATCTAAGATAGGTTTAAGGATGTGGTGAGGGAGGACATGCAGGTGGTTGGTGTGACAAAGCAAGATGTAAAAGACAGGAAGAAATGGAAACAAATAATCTACTGTGGTGACCCCTAATGGAAGCAACTGAAAGAAAAAGGAGAAAAGAAAACTTTATGGAAAGTATGGAAAAGAAAGCAAATGTGAAATTGAAAATGAGGATAATATTTTGTTTATTGCTGTATGAATGTTATGGAATATGAGATGTGGGAGCTTATTGTATAACAAAAATACAGAAAATGAAGATGTGTTGAAGGAAATAAATAGTTGTTTTTTTGAATAGGAAGATTATATAAAGGTTATTTTGAGTTCTTTTTCCTTGATCTTTAAATATTAGATCATGTTAAATGAAGAAAGAAGAATTTGAAGATGGGGTTGTAAAGAATGTAAATAGTGTGTATGATGTGAAATCTTGTAAAACGGCTAGTAAATAAAGTAGATATTTATATATAATGTAAATAGTATCAATAAGTTTCATATGTTCTTTTATATCTATACCAGCTTTCATCATCTCAAGCAGATGGGCCTTGGTTTAACTTCTCATTTGAAAGTGGCATGCTCAGGACTGTCAGTATTAGAAAATTTATCCAACCACCGCATGTAAGAATGGAACCTACACCCATCTGCTCTGAAGGAGTGTGCACTAACTGTTGAGACTACCATATTAGACAAGGCACTTAGCATATGGTAGGCCCTTATTTGCTATGTAACAAATAGAAGCTTTAGTTGACTCGGTAAAAATGCAGTAACCATTAACTATTATTATTGTTATTATTAAGAAAGCACATACACTAGTGTTACATAAAGATCCTTTGTAAAATGGGTCATCCTATGCAAAGTGTGTCATACTCAAGCAATCATTGAGCAGTCCATGCAAACATGGCAGGAAGCACAAATTAGACCAAAGAAAAAGTATCTGTCAGCTGGTGAGGACAAGAAGAAAATCCTATAAGCTTGTATTTAAAAGATAGTTGGGACAGGAGGAGATAGGGGTCTGTTGCTTCTTTTGTTAATCAGGTCAGTAGGGAATTACTGATAGTGATAGCATCACCATAACCAAAGTTGTTAATGTGAATGAAGAAGAATAAATAACAAAATGTTGCATACTGTGGTAAACCTTGCCAGGTCTTGCACAGCCTTTATTAACCTTTTATGATTACAAATATTTAAGAAAGGGCAAAGAACATATAGTTTACAGTAACTGCACATCTAGCATCATTTTTAGGTTCTTTTTGTCACCTGAAAATAAACATCAGGTTGTTCCTAGGTCTTCTCCTTGTTTACTGCGTCTACCAAACCTACCTTACCGTCCGTGAGGCTATCATTGACTTACATCCAGGCCAGAGGAGATGAAGAATCCTGAAGAAACATAATACTGTTGCTCAAAATGGTTTTATTTATGCCCTAACTTTACCATGTTCCTGTTATGCATCCATAATGTCCGGATGTACTATGTGGTATGCTGGAGTTTCTTGTTCTACTTCTAATTATCAAAATACCACTTACACAAATCTCACTGGATCACGACACCACTGAACTTTCACTTAAATGAATGCTCACATCACCAGAATTTTAAACAGGGAAAAGAGGCAGTTAACCATCATGGAGAAATTTGCGGGGATGTGTGGGTGAAGCTCCTCCACTTGGGTGGGTTTGACTTACATCGGTGTGTTTGTTGTCACCAACTCAAGCAGATGGGACCTTGGTTTAACTTCTCATGGTGGTGATGTGAACATTCATTTAGTGAACAGTCAGTACTGTAGTCTCGATAGAGTGAGATTCTAAGCATGTTTTCCAGGATATCTTGGATTGGAAGGGGCCTATCTACACTTTTGTGAGAGAATTGTGCTGATTGGGACCTGTCTGGTAAAGGGAGGCAGGTCTAGGGCTTGGAATAAGCATTCTCATTGGTCCTTTGGAATCCTTTTAAATTTTTTTCAAGTTTTTAGCTTCTAGTATTTAGGCCCTGCATTTGAGCAGATTTCTGCTTGTTTGCAAGTTGCAGAGCACTGTGCACTGCTGCACAGTTGTTTACCAAAGCCAGACAGTTAAATTCAACTAATATTTTCCTAAAACTCTGGCAGAAATATCCATCCACTGAGCTCCTCTGTGATTGATTCCGAATAGCCACCCCTAGTGATAACAGTCTTCAACCTAGCATTATGAACAGTTGGACTACCTTTGTTTCTCCTGCCAACCTTCTTGACTTGGGTCTCTTGAGACAGTGTAGCAATTGCTTCATGAACACAGACAACCCTCTACTAATAACACACTCTAGTACAGAGTGTGAGAGATACATTTACCACATGAATCTAGAATCCATGCTTTGTCTCACTCAAAACCGTAACACAGAGAAGGTTGTTAACTCACCCACCACCACTACACATGCTCACAGTACTTCTACTCATATACATAACACCAGTCATACACATAGTACACATCAAACACACAAATCCACATACATGCAGGTTCTCTTGAAAAACTTACCGAAACACCAGAGACCTCCAAAACACAAGACTGCTGCAACTAACAGTCCCCACAGCACCCATGGCACATAGCAACACCAGTGTCTCACCCACCAAGCCAGTAAGGTGTAACACTCAAAAAACACATTTTCTTGTCACTGGAGACTCAATAGTGAGACACATGGATGTCACACTGACAAGGTTGGACAAGGAGAAAGTCACAGTCAGCTGCCTGCCTGGTGCCAGGATTCATCAGATCAGGCATGCACTCAGGTCTGTCAGCAACAAGTACTGTTATGACTCTGTCATAGTTCATATTGATGTAAATGACCTGAGATGTACCTCACTGGACTATATGAAGAGAGACATGGTTGAGCTCTCTGAGTATGTGTCCCAGGCAGGTATATCCCTAGCATTGAGCAGCATACTACCCTCTCCTAGAATGATGCAACATTATAAACAAAAAATGATTGACTTCAATACTTGGCTCAGTTTTTGATGTTATTCAAAGGGGATCCAGTTACTGTCAGCCTAGGAATCCATGGTTGAAAAACCATACTGCTTTACCAGTGCTTTTTTAGGCAACATCTTGAAAATAAGATTACTGATGTGAAATTAACTGATCAGAACAAAATAAGGGTCATGTCGCTAAATGCTAGGAGCTTAAACCAAAAGCTGCACTTCCTAGAAGATGTGAATATCTGTGCAGTGACAGAAACCTGGTTCAAGGCCTCAGAGAGTACCCTGGCCTTGCAAGGATACAATGCGTTCCACACCTTTAGACTGCAAAATGAATGTGTGAAACGCATTGTATCCTTGCAAGGCCAGGGTACTTGCAAGGATACAATGCGTTCCACACCTTTAGACTGCAAAATGAATGTGTGAAACCAAAGGCGGTGTGTTTCAATCTATATTACAGATAAATTCACCTTTTGTCTAGTTACACCAGACAACCCCATGGTGTTACTCCAGGTCCAGCATATGGTGATTAAGACCCCCATTCAAGTTATAGCAAGTTGTACATCTCCCTCCATGGGTCATGATGCCCATGAAGACTACTTGACTAAACTGGAGCCAATCCAAATTGTGCTGAACACACCGGTTATGGATGATTTCAATTTTCCCACCATCAACTGGGAAACCTACACTAGCCCTAACTTGCTAGCATAAACATTCCTTGATTTCATTAATTTAAATTCCCTGGAACTAATTTTCCATACCCTGACAAGGGGAACAAACATTTTGGATCTGGTCCTCACCAACATGTCAAACGGATGCACTGCCACAACTGTCTGACCCTCATTAGTTGAAACTGACCACAAATCAGTCACTTTTGAGCTGGCACTAATACCAGAATTCAAAAAGGTGAAATCAGACTAAAAACTATTCCCTGCTAGGTGAAGGTATAAATGCATTCCAAGCCGCACCCCAAGCTGGAAGTGGTAACTACATAGAAGCTTATACTAAAGCCCTGTACCATCATTTGCATAATTGCATAACCTCAGTTGTACCAGAAAGAATCAAAGTCAGAGCCCCAAGTAAAAGCAAGCTGCCATGGTGGACATTCAGCATCAACAGACTTTACAATAAATGCAAAAAGTTGCTGCCAAGAAAACAAAGGCAAGGCCCCAACAATGGAAAAGCACCCTCCTTAACCTCAGCAGGCAAATAGGACAACTTGTAGAATCCTCCAAGGGCTCCTTTGAGAGAAACTTAACAAGTACAGCCAAGGGCAACCATAAGGCCTTTTACAGCTACGTTCATAACCTAAAGGGTAGAACCCAAGCATGTGCAGAACTACTGGCCAATAGTATCACACACACTGAACTCACAGAGATAGCAAACCTGCCAGTGGATAGGTTTGGTGAAAATTTCACTCCCTTATCCCCTCCTAACTTACAACAAACCTTCCCCCAATCCCCTTACCCTACATATCTGAAGAGCAGGTCTTCAAAGCCTAGTCCAAGGCAAAAAACACAGTCTCTGTGGGACCAGACGACATCCCATGCTGTCTCCTAAACAGGTTGAAGCATGAACCAGCATCACCACAAAGTACTCTTTTCAACCATAGCCTAACCACAGGTATTGTTCCTGTGGAATGTAGAACAGCAACAGTTATTCCCCTCCACAAAGGTGGTCTAGCAACAGACCCAGGAAATTACAGACCAGTAAGCCTGACCAGCCTCATCTGTAAGGCCATGGATCATATCATTATGGCCCTCATAAATAAAGACATAGGTGACCTCCAAACCATGGATCCTACCCAATTCGGCTTCATGAAGGGCAGATCCTGCCTGTTAAATCTGGTGGATTTCTTTGAAAATGTGACCAAGGCCATTGACAAGGGCAAATCTGTGCACACAGCATACCTTGACCTGGTAAAGGCTTTCAACACAAGCCCACATTCAGGCATTACCAATAAACTTAGCAAACTGAATGTAAATCCCTTCATTGTAAGATGGGTTGCCAATTGGCTCACAAACCAGACACACACTATCAAAGTGGGTGACTCCACATCAACCAGCAGACCTGTTAACAGTGGGGTGCCACAGGGGTCAGTGCTGGTTTCCCTACTATTTAGTATATACTCCTCAGAAGTTCAGGTCAAAACTAAGGGGTTGTGGCTGACCAGGTTTTGCAGATTACTGCAAACTAGGTGCAATCATTGAATCCCCAAATGATGTCAGTATACTCCAGGAAGGCCTCACACAGACATTATTAGTCACAGTCTCAAAATGAATACAAAGAAATGCATCATCATTCCCTTCAGCACAAACAATGCCCCCTCACACTATCAAATCAACAACAATACCCTAAGTACCTATGAACTGGTAAGGGACCTGGGATCACAAGCTGACTACAACCTTAACTTTGACCACCATGTGTCTACTGTAGCAAGGAAAGCTTTCTATGTAGCACACTTGATTAGTAAAGGCATCACCTTGAGAGCAAAAGAAGTTATAACCCCCCCTGTACTCGGCACTTATCCAGCCCATAATTCAGTATAATGCCCCATTTGGCATGTACGTACTAAGCACCTCCAGCAATTAGAGAGACCTCTGGGGTTTCTTACAAAGAAGATCAAGGGGCTGCAGCGTGTGCCTTACATAGACCAAGTAAAGTCCCTGTCACTATACTCCGCATCATGTAGACTTCGTAGGAAAGGCTTATGCCTGGCCTACAGAGCAATCCAAGACCCAAACCTAATGAACTTGCTGCATATCCATAAATCAAACAGGACTAGGGCTGCCCATTCCAGGGACCTAACTATGGCCTGCAACTTAAATAGGACATACTGGAGGGCAGATTTATCTCCCAGTGACTGCTGCATCTTTGGAGCAGGCTACCAATTCATGTAAAACAGAGCACTTCTATGATACTGTTCAAGAGAAACCTGGATGAGTGGATGAGACGCCATAAATTCTTACCAGAGATAGAGCCCACAACCCTCCTGGACATGGGCAGTCATCGCTAAATGCAATCTTTGATATTAACAAGCATTTTTGTGGTATTACATTTGGATGAAACGGCTAGGTTTAAAATATCTTCTATGTCTATAGCCTAGGAATTTCCTATGATCCTGTGAACCTATGATTCAGGTAAGTGGTATTTTGGTAATTATAAGAAGACCCGGTGTATCTTCACTCCTTTCTACTCGCTCATCCAATTCCCTTTCTTCCCTTAGACAATGCTCCCCATGCTTTCTTAGCTTTTGCTAGAGACTTACCATTAGTTTCACACAAATACATGCCTCCCTGGTTTGACTTCCTCAGCCTCCCATGTCAGTGCCTGAGATGCCTGAGCCAGGTCACTTGGGCTCTAGTTATGTAGCCATTACTTTGTCCATGTACACCATGGCACTGGCTCTGACTGCACATCTAGTATTGTGTTTAAGGAATATTCAGCATCCATATGTACCATGGCACTGGCCCTGATTTCACATCTGGCACTGGGTTTAAGGAATACTCATTGTCCATGTGCACCACAGCACTGGCCCTGACTGCACACCTAATACTGGCTTTAAGGAAGGAACACTCAGTGTCCATGTACACAATGGCACTGGCTCTGACTGCACGTCTAGTACTGTGTTTAAGGAATATTCTTTGTCAATATGTACCATGGCACTGGCACTGGGTTTAAGGAATACTCAATGTCCATGTGCATCACACCACTAGCCCTGACTGCACACATAGGACTGGCTTTAAGGAATACTCAGTTTCCATGTGCACCATGGCACTGGCCCTGACTGCACATCTGGTGCTGGGTTTAAGGAGACCTTTGTGCCAATGTACACCATGCCATTGGCCCTACCTGCACATCTGGTTCTGGGTTTATGGAATATTCAGTGTCCATCTATACCATGACACTGGCCCTGACTGGACATCTAGCAGCTGGTTTCAGGAATACTCAATGTCCATGTACACCATATCACTGGCCCTGCCTGCACAACTAGTACTGGGTTTAAGGGATATTCCATGTCCATGTGCATCATGGTACTGGCCCTACCTGCACATCTAGTACTGGGTTTAAGGAATACTCAGTATCCATGTACACCATGGTACTGGCCCTGCCTGCACATCTAGTACTGGGTTTAAAGAATACTCAGTGTCCACATGCACCATATCACTGGCCCTGCCTGCACATTTAGTACTGGATTTAAGGAATACTCAATGTCTGTGTGTACCATGACACTGACCCTGACTGCACATCTAGCAGTGAGTTTACGGAATAATCTTAGCTATTAGATCATCATCATCTTTTGCTCTTTAACTGTAGCAACTATGTAGTAGGCATGTGGCTATAATTAATGGTGTGATCCAAGATGAAATGAAGCAGTGGAAGCATCAGATTTATGGATCATACAGAGTTACTACAGTCCAGAAACCCTCACATGCCCCTGTAAAGAAACAAAAATGCTTTCTTATAGGGGATATTAGAGAGGACAGACTAGAATTTAGGCCTTGTTTAATTGTCTACAAATGCAGACACCAACAACACAAGGTCATTTGCATAGAGCTTTATATTTCTACTGAGATGATGCTACCACATGTTAAATTGTCAAAACAAATTTCTTTAAAGGCAGTTCTGTTCTTCAGCTTTGTGTATACTGTAGGATGTGGAAGGTAATGTGACACTGTAAAGCCAATGACGTGAGTAAGAAATTTCAAGGCCAGGTATAGCATCTGTGTTTTATGAAATACGGTTCTCTTGCAACATTTCATGTTTTCCCACTCTTTATATTTCAATATCAGGTGTTAAGGTGTCTGAAACTGGCCTTCCAGAGAAGTGCTGTTGATATCTCCTTGCACTGGAAACTTCCTGGTGGAGTGGAAGCAGTGGTCTATCCTAAGGTTCCAGAGGTTGTATTCCATCAAGAAAGGACTGTCATCTATGCTCAGCTTAAGGGTCTGGTAAGGCACTGATAGCTTAATTAGTGCGTTTTATATGGGTACATATCAGTGTAAATCAGTGTAAGGGTGACTAAATATATGTCTTGGAAAATTTTTATTTATTTTTTTTTGTGCAAAAAAATGTTGCATGGATGCACACTGTGTAAGTACTAAAAAGTTGTTTGTTTGAAGATTTTACTGATTCTATGGAGTAGTTATATTTGTGCTTGCTGCATATTCCATCTCGTCATAATAACAATAATCACATAGTTTCAGACTTAATCACCCAGATTTACTATTGAGAGCAGGTAGGTAGCGCGCCATGCATAATAATGAGGTGCGCTGCCTGAGCTTCTAGGCTTACACGGAGCGGGTAAGAGTGCAGGGGGCATGTCTGAGAGCAGACATCTCAGAATATACATGCCCCTGCAATGAAGAACAGCAGAAAGGGATATGAAATGAGTGAGACCGCTCATAGGTGACCACATATCCCCAACAACCGTCCCCCTTGTGTACAACAGCAACAGTATACATACATAAAATGAAGAAACTATATTTTTTAAAAATCTGATTAAAGCTAACCATAGGTGCACGGGTGTGCCCATCGCTTAGCTACAGTTAATGCAGCTTAAATGGTTGAAGAAGATAACAGGGAAGATAGATGCAAATAACGCAACATAGCCATAGTATAGTGGGCAGAGCATTCGCCTTACGAGCCAGTATTCCGGTTTGAGTCCCACTACAGCACATTCCATTTTCCATGGCAAAGCACATTATGACTAATATTTATGTTGCATAACCCACTAAATAACATATTTTCATGAACTGGAGTACTGCAATAAATGCACCTGTGAGGTGACATTGTCATTATGAAAAAGGCACTAGTAAGCATGTTTAAGCACAAATAAGCAGTAGTAAACATATTTAAGCACTAGTAAGCGGGCTTAAGCCCATTTGCATGGCAATAAGCAATGTGTACACTGGTTAAGCAATTATAAAGCTAACTGTCTGTAAGTAGATGTAATGGCAGGTTAGCAGTACTTACCGTCATGCAAACCTGCTTACAACTGCTCAAAAGTGCCTTAATCACTCTGTATTCAATGGCCCTTGTTTGCCCATCAACAAAATAAACAACCATGCAGGTCTCGAACCCTGGACCCTATATATCATAGTTACAGTAGTTAACCACCAAGCCAGCACAGAAGTACAGAATAATGAGGTATCAGCAAACAAGTCCTCACCATAGAAAACAAAACTGAACCTGTGAAAGGAATCAGTATACAGTCATATGTTCCATAACCCAGTAGATAACATAAATATGTGAACTGGAGTACAGCAGTAAGCCCAGAAGTGAGGTGTAATTGTAATAGAGTGTTGGAGTCCCCAATAAAACAGAAGGACCCCATAGAGTGTACGTACACATTAATTATGGATACCAGGCAGATATATAAGATGTAATGAATAATAAATCAATTCCAAAAAGAAACCATAATGCAAAGTCTAATGTAAGCAATGCTAAGCATTGCACAGGCCAGCTTAGGAGGTGTAAGCAATGTGTAGGCCAGCAAACTCAATGTGCCCAGTGTTATACCCCTTTAAACAATGCCAACCTTAGTTAAGCAGGTTTGCCCATAGCTTAGCCTTTTCAAAACCAGCCAATCATGGAAAAGTGCAGGAAATCGGCCCTACTTAAACCCAAGAGGCGGGAATACATCTCATAACTGGTTGTAGCTTCCCCTTGCAGGCACTATGGCAGTAAGAGGAGAACGTGTGCACTTTCGGGCACAGCGCTGGTGCATCCAGGAGTCCAAGATCATGGCAGGACTCCTTGTCAAAGACCATGATCAGAGACTGCTACAGGGTCAGTACCAGGGCTCCCAATATAAGGCGGAGGCCTTGGACCTTCTCGTCCGCGACCTCACCAGTGCCACTGGTGTACCCTGAACTGGTGAGCAGGTCAGGCACCACTATGCCGACCTGAAGCAGCATAAGGGGGACCACTTGGAGGAGTGGCTCCAAGAGGCTAGAGCATCAGGGGATGTTACAGCCATGTGTAAGTATCACCCCAGTATGTGTGTAATAATTACCAGTTCAGGTATATCATGGATAGGTATGGCTAAATATTCCCCTTATGTCCCCCACAGCTGCAGTGAAGTGGGCTGCGAACCAGGAGGCCCAGATCAGTCACCTGGCGAGGTTGCGATGCGAGGCAGGTCAGTAATACTCATGCATCTACTGTCATAGGAAATAAAAATAAAAGTAGTAGTAAATTAATTGCTTGTATAAAACCTGTATTGTTCAAGGCAAGTACTGCATACACTAGAGAATATGGCAGAAAGAATCTCATATTGTTTGTAAGTCAATAAAAGTATAATAGCCTGACAAAACAGGTCTAACTGCTGGACTGCATGTGTATATCCTGGTATCATACGGTAATGTAGATATGCAATCATGTAATAATACTGTAGTATTAAGCACTGTTACCCACACCGTGCACCATAAATTGAATGGGTAGGAATGCCTGTATGGCAGGTGTAATCCCCAGAAGCCATTTAGTACAACTGAGAGACACATAAACAGTAAACAGGGAAAATGCAGACAACATAAAATGAATAGCATATGCAACTGAGATGTGAACTGTTGTTTGTTTGGCACACACAGCCACAGTTCGAATCCTGCCAGTGGTAGTAGTCTGCATACAGAATCATATCCCACAACTGTACAGATATGTCCAGAATGTCTATTAAAGTGGCCCATATCTGCTGCCTATCAACCTGTCCCCCTGGAAAATCACTAGTATGATCCCAGACATATAGGCAGCAAACAGGAAATACAACTGATTGACACTCAGCTATGAGAACAAAGCTGGCACACTAGCAACTCCCCAAAACCTTATGTGACTAAGAAGCCACATATGTCCCATTTACACCCAAACTTGTCAAGCTGTGGTCAGAGTGTATACAGTAACAGAGTGAGATGTATGTGCATAATAGTAATGTGGAATCTGGTACTTTGTGTGGGAACATTCAGGTAGTGCTAATAAACATTCCTCCCACTGGTCTGTCAGATACCAACACTGTGTCCAGAAATACAAGAATGATATGCAGTTGTTCTGAATAATGAGGTAGTACACATCACTGTCACCCACACTGTCCTACAACATATAACTGTCTAGAAAATCTGTTTGAGTATTGTAATACAAGGTCAGAATGCAAAAGCACAGGGGATTAATAAGACAGAAAGCAGACAGGAGATACACAATATCTGTATAGCAGAAACAACTGTGATGGACAGTGTTTAGGTTGCAGCAGACACAGCCATGGTCTGAATCCTAGGAGTGCAATTAGGCTGCATACAGATTCATACCCCACAACTGTACAGATGAGGCCAGAATGTCCAGTATATGTGCCCATATCTGCTTCCTGTCCCACTGTCCCCCTGGTAAGTCTGTGGGATGATCCCAGATGTTTAGCCAGCAAACAGGGAATACAAGTGATTATCAAACATAATGAGAACACACCTGTCACTGTAGCAACCCCAAAAATGGTTAGGAGAGTAATATTCCAAGTATGTCCTATCTACACTCCCATGTTGTCAGGCTGTGACCAGAGTGTGTACAGTAACAGAGTGAGATGTATGTGCATAATACTAATGTGTAATCTGGAACTTTGTGTGGCAACAGTCAGGTAGTGCTAACAAACATTGCTCCCTCAGGTATGTTGGATACGAACACTGTGTTGAGAAATACAGATCGTTATAACCTGTATTGGTACAGGTTATATTGTAGGGAATTGTGAGTGTTGCAGTTTCTCTGAATAATAAAGTATCACTGGTCACTGTCATCCACACTGTGTTACATAATATAACTGTGTAGGAAAGCATGTATATGTGTGTGACAGGTCACTAAAGGTGGAAGAGGGCAATATTCTAGATATGTCCCGGCGCACCAGCATGTAGTCAACACATAGCCAGTGTCTGTGCAAAAAGAGTTAGATAGCTATGTGCAAAACATCAACCCAGAATCCGGGAGTATGTGTAGAAACAGTTAGTGTTAACAAACATTCCCTCCACAGGTATACCAGGTAAGAGATGTATACTGCAGGTAAAACCGGATCATGCGTAATGATGACGACAGCCATATCACTGTACAAACTAAGGCTATAGGGTAGTGTAGTAAGACTTGTAAGGTACAGATAACAGCACTGACTAGGAAAGTAATGTGGACTACAACTAGTTGTTAATTGACATCTTTCTCTCTCCCCCACCATATCTCCAACAATACCACAATAATCAACATACCCACCCCAACTAGTATGTAATGACTCTGATAATGTCCAATTGTTTGATAAATATTTTCATGGTTCCCATGCATGTGCCATATTGAATTATTCCAACATTGGTGGCAAGGTGCCATCAATGTACCTGCATGCTGTACTTATTACCACTGTAGTCCCATATATGCATGTGTTCTGTTTGCTATGCAACTGTCCCGTATCTGGTGTATGGGTTAATGGGAATATCTATGCATGCTGTTATACCTAACTCTGGAATGTGTTGACTATTACTAATCCACATATAATGATGAAATCTAAGCACTATAGCATGCTTGGGAAGGCCGGTCGCAGCAAACCCACCTGTCCCACCTCAGCTGGCAGTGGCACCGGGCACCAGCATGTCTGGGGACCAACCCCAGACCTCCCTGTCCATTGGCCCTGCACCACCTTCGGTTGGAACCACCTCAGGGGATGGGGCTTGCCCCCAGGAGTGGGTGTGGAGAGGCACCTGCCACCCGTCACCAGGTCGGGGTCAGGGTGTGTAGAGAGATTGACCAGCAGTTTGATGATCTTTTATGCCAGCTCAAGGGCCATGTGTCGCGATTAGAGAGTCAGTCTGGCTCTGCAACTCAGCCCCCAGCACAGTCACCTTTGGGGCTGTGAAGGTGCAGTGGCGATTGCCCATGGGTGAGAACCTCAGTCCCACTGTCACCACTAGGGGGCTTGTGGGCTTCCGATACCCCAATACCCATCCCCATCAAGGTGTTTACCCCCACATGTGTCATATACCACCCCTGTATGCATCTTATTTGTCTTGTCTGTTAACCTACCCAG
Source organism: Protopterus annectens (assembly GCF_019279795.1). Lineage (NCBI taxonomy): Eukaryota > Metazoa > Chordata > Ceratodontiformes > Protopteridae > Protopterus > Protopterus annectens. Next base: position 1,864,698,215 of record NC_056741.1, read on the forward strand.
CCTACCTCCCCAAATATACCTACTACCCCTCCCCAACATCCCACTCTCACCTGAAAAAGAGCAATTTGTTTCCACAAAAAAATCTCACCCCATACATAGCTGTCCATTTCACACACATGTCCACTGGACACATGTAATCCAGTCTAATTGGCATCACAACTTATTATTGTTGTCCTCACCCCTCTCCCAGGGGTTTGAGTGTCCAAATCTACCCCCAAATTCAGTGTATATGCATAGCTGTTGCTGTAGAAGAAATGGGCAGTTATGGACCTTCACTACACCCTTCCTGCACATCCCTGGCTATTTTCCCTAGTGTCTTTCCCTCTTTGTGCCCCTTTTTTCACCACTTTCCTATCAACCCTTTTTATTCTCTTTTAAAGAAATTAGAACAGAGGCAAGCGGGAGTAAGCACTTTTAAGCAACAGTAAGTGGGTTTAAGCCTGGTTGCGCAGTAGTAAGCATTGCCTACATAGGTTAAGCAATTAAGAAGCTAACAGAGTATAAGAAACTGTAACCGGAAGATAGCAGTACTTACCTCTGTGCAAACCTGCTTACAACTGCTTTGAAATGCCTTAATCACTCTGTATCTGACAGCCATTGTTCTACCCAGCAACAAAATGAACAGCCCTTGCAGGTGTTGAACCCAGGACCCTTTACACTGAAGTCACAACACCTAACCACTACACCATGACCACTGTGAAGACTGCTGTTGTTTTACCAATATATCTGTCAATACACATATTGAGTAGTATTGAACATTTGCCTGTTGTTTTATCATAATGTGCACATAGCAGATACATAAGGTGAGATACATGCGGGAGGGCATACACAACCATGACATTTACTCATGAAGGAATATGGTCGTATGCATTTAATAGGTCTATATATGTCTACATGTACATACACATGTATACTCATACATATGTCTATATACAAATCTGTATAGTGCTACTACACACACACATATGGGAGCCATTTATAATCTCGAAATACTAAAATGTCAAATTTCAGTATCTCGAGACTATAAACCCAAATGTTTAAAATAGTGAAAGTTCATATTCATGAATTTGAATATCTCAAATTCGCGGTTATGGCCTTACACTATGTGATGTCCAGGATTGTGTTTTTATGGTGTGCAGTGCCGTGTGTGGATCTAGGTGTTTTGTCAGGTATGTAAGTGTTTTGTAAGTGATTTGAGTAGAGCTAGAGTGTGTTTGAGTTTGCTGATATGTTTGATGTGTGTGTGAGGGACTGGAGAATGTGTGTGTGTGTGTGTGTGTGTGTGTGTGTGTGTGTGTGTGTGTGTGTGTGTGTGTGTGTGAGTTGGCTTTTTTTCCTTTTGTGCGATCTTGGAGTTAGTATATATAAGTAGGGGGGTGTTCGATGTTTCAGTATTTTGAGATTATGAAGTGAATCAATACATATACATATATGTATATATACATATGTGTATAATTAGATCGTATATGTATATATAGATATATGTGTATATAGTTATATATGTATGCACATTATATGTGTACAGATATGCCTAGTTATGTTGGTATATATGTAGATATCTATAACTATATGTGCATACATACCTATTCTGATATACCTACTACTGTCAATATATATGTAGATGTCCATATGTATATGTGCATATAAATATATTGCTCTGTATATGTATATATCTGGGTGTGTATATGTATATCTATGTACATATACATACCCATCTGTATATGTCGATATGCATATGTGTAAATATCTATATAGATATCTGGATAATTATATATACATATATTTTCACCATATGTCCTGAACATGGAGTGTAGCCCTACCTCAGCCCCTATAGTCCCAACTTCTTAGTGCAAGGGGATGTCAGGTATGTATAGCAGGTATATTAGTAGACTATTGCTACTGTAATAGGGATTGTCTTCACAGACATGGTGTGTGTGGGAGGTCACATCTGCTTTTCACATGTGCACCACTGGCTACTAACAGACATCCTAAGGACATCATAGTACAGTACTGCTGCTAGCATGTAATGCTCCTGTGGACTACAGCAGATATATTGGCCAATATATGTGGACATTCTGACACACTCTAGACAGTCCAGAGGTATACACAGAACCCCTTAGTGCAAAACATGTGGACCACGCCTGACAATGTGGGTGTTAACAGCCATGTAGATGGGTATAACACAAAACGACTGGTATACATTTGCCCCCATAGGTTATGCCTTCACATACCCCTGTCTGTCCTGACACATAATAACTGCTGGTACAGAGGTGCCATGGCCACATACTACCCACTAGATAATGACATGCATCTGTACAGCATCCCACTGCTCTATTTGACATACATGACTGTTAAGGGAGGCTCGGCAGCAGTACATCTGGCAAGTATCTGGACATGACATCTCACTGGGTAAGTACACTAAGCTGCTAGGCATGTAACAAAGCACTGTGCAGGCTAGAGGCAGACTGGCTCAACACTGGCCTACATCTCCTGTGGGGGAATGCACATGTACCTGCATATATAGCAGGCTCTACAGGCATGTCACAGAGCAGGGTAAGATACACCTGTGTGAAAGTGCATAACCACAACCAATGTGAACACAGCCACAGCCACATATGGTAAGCTAGCATAATATTATAGTATATGGACTATCTGTTCAACACCATCCTCATATGTGCCACTAACTCCGTATATACTGGGTCACTACACAGTGTGGTCAGACGCCTGTCTGTGGTATGGGACATGTGTGTGTATGGCCCTACAAACATGTAAGCCAATACAGTAACATACAGTGGAGCAGCATGTAACAGCAGATAGGATGGGACCAAGAACAATGACATCTACCACAGTCTGTACACAGGCCAAAGTACATATTAACAATACACACATTGTCGGCATTTACCATAAGTACACAGACCTCAGTACTGTACACACAACCACAGAATGTCCAGATTATGTCATCAAATATAACCCCTTCTGTACATAACATGTGTAGCAGTCTGATATCTCACTGGCTTGTTATCAGATATGATGTCACTAATTATGGTGTACAGCACATATGCACCTCTTAATGCATGACATATGTACAAAGGTTGACAGAGTTGTGGCTGGAAGCACATACACAGGGCCATTATTGACATGTTCCTGTGATAACCTCATACATTTACTGTTGTAACACGGTTTGTTGCAACATATGCCCTATGAGGGATATGAAGTCAGCAACTGTCATGGCTTTCACCATCTACAGACTGCAATCCTCACACTACCTTCTGCAGTTCACAGATAGATGCTCTGTGGGTAACACATGAAACCAAAGGCACCACACACTGCCCAGTGTGTAGATGGGGATTCCTCATAAACATAGCACTGACATGGCAGATATTAAAACATGTAGGGCAGCCATATCCACACACACCCTGCTAAACCAACATTACTCCAAATGCAGTATAGCAGCACTTACAGTTGTAGTCAGGTCAGGCACATCCCCCTCCTGTGTGTTGCCCTGTTTCCACAGTGTATGTTGTTAGAGGTAAATCCCCAATCTATCTGAGATGCTGTTTGCCAAACAACAGATCGAGTTCCTGCTCACAGTGAATGAAAAGGCCCAACACCAACATGATGTTCCTAGATATTGGAGTGTGTTTCCATGCAATTGGCTATGGGAATGTTACCACAGGTGTTCCACATGCAATCAGCTAGAGGAGGGCTGCAATTCATGTAGAGGCCATGAGCTGATCATGAGCATCACTTAAAATACACATGCTGCTGCCTAAGCAAAGCAGGTGTAAGTCACATCCACCAGAGAGAGAGTGAGAGAGGCAGACAGAGGCAAAGACAATTCAGGGAGGGGTGGGAGAGTAAAACTTAAGCATGTTTGTGTCACACACCTACCAGCACAGGGTATCAACCCCCTGACAACTATTTAGTGCTATCACATTTCTATGCAGTTATTGGATGCACCACATAGGTTACATGTTGTGGAGCCCTCAGAATGTATATGTGATGGTGAGTGACATCTGCAACAGAGATATGGTAGGTATATGATAGGTGTAGTACACGTGCCTGTCCACATGAACAGGTGCCAGCATCAACACAGCCACATTCTCACAGGGATGCACACACATTGACACACTTGGCAGGGCCAGGAATACAACTCATCACTAGTGAGATTGCCACAACACATTACTGTGCAGGTATCACATGCATCACAGGAGTCATACGGAGGTTATATGGGGAAAGAGTATGGGTAAGTGTCTTACAGACAGCATGCATCAGTATGCCAATGGGAGTTGTAATGAGTGTGAATGTGATCGTACGCATCAAACAACACACACACACACACACACACACACACACACACACACACGGTGACAGTACTGACATGCATGGGTGCATTGTTTCACAGGTGTGTAGTGGTCAACTATGCCAGATGGTTATACAAGGCTAGGTGATGGGTATACCTTGGCATCAGGCTACATGACAATGGCCTGCATTGTGGCTCAGTGGTGTTGTTCCTGGATTTACCCACACAGGTGGGCATTGCATACACCATCCAGTCACATGGGTGACTATTGCGTGTGGCCAATGCTGTGCATTGCTTGCCATGTATGTGTTCCTTAGTCCATGACATGGACGGTGTCTGTGATGTGCACATCTCCCACATGCATGTACAGTGACATGTGGAACTGTACCTGGGGTGTCTGGCCCATGTTGTGTACACAGATTATAATCAGATGTGCCAGTCTTGGCCTCATGTGGCAGAAACTGGTAATGGACAGCAGGTTTACCCTGCACCTACATTGATAGCATGCTAATGGCATTCCCTGGTGTCAGTGGCATCTGTCCATACAGGGCATGTTTTTGGGCATGGTATGTCCTTTCTGGGTCAAATTTGATGGCACCACAGGTGTTGCAGGTGTCCAGTGGGGAACATGGGGAAGGTGCACTGTCTGCATTTATGTGCCTATTGGACAGATGGACAGGTTGTCATGCCCTCTGTAGGCCACTGCAATCACTCCCTAGTTACTATCAGTGGACAATATGCAGTGTACTACCAACATAGTGGCTGTTGCCTAGGCAAGTGTGTGTGTATGAGACATGGGTTGAGAGTGTTCTCTGGGCAATACGAGGGTTGCTAACTTTGATTGCCTGGCCTTGATGTCACATGTATGGGTATGGATTTGCACCCCAGCGTCTCGGCTATTTCACATCTGTTATCCCTGTATGGTGGACATTGTGATATATACTAGGGCCACCATATAAGAAATTTGCAAAACCTGCTCCACATTGGGCCCAGTTGTTACACTCTCACAACCACCTCCACACAGAATATGAGTTACAAACACAGACACACACCTGTCATGTCTGGGATTAGAACTCCTACCTACCTAGTTTATTATACTACAGCACTACACAGTTATATTACATGCCATGGAGATTACTGGAGTACTCTTTCCCCAAAGCTGTATTTCACATTGGAGGACATCAGCAGGATTGCCAAAGTAGGGCATTTGAATTGTAGTGAGTGTGGCTAGGCTAAAATGCATTGCTCCCTACACAGACATTGAAACACACACAAAACATCCACAACTGGCATGTTTGGGTATAGAACCCCTAACAGAGATCTATATCACACTACGGCATGAAGCTGTTAGAGGATGCACCACGGAGATTACTGGAGTATTCCTTCCCTAAAGGTGTATATCACATTGGATGACATCAGCAGGATTGCCAAAGTAGGGCATTCAAATTGTAGTGAGTGTGGCTAGGCTAAAATGCATTGCTCTCTACACAGACATTGAAACACACACAAAACATCCACAATCGACATGTGTGGGTATAGAACTCCTAACAGGGAGTCTATATCACACTACAGCATGAAGCTGTTATAGGATGCATCACTGGGATTACTGGAAAGTTCAGCTCTTTCCCCAAAGGTGAATTTCACATTGGATGACATCAGCAGGATTGCCAAAGTAGGACATTCGAATTGTAGTGAGTGTGGCTAGGCTAAATGCATTGCTCCCTAGACAGACATTGAAACACACACAAAAGATTCAGAACTGTAAGGGTTGGGAATAGAACCCTACCAGAGTTCTATATCACAGTACAGTTCTACGCAGCTATGGCATGCACTACAGAGATTACTGGGCTACATCCTTCCCAGAGGTGTATTTCTAGGTGGATGACATTAGCAGCCTTGCCAAAGTAGAGCATTTGAATTGTAGCAAGTATCACTACCCTAAAAAGCATTGCTTTCAACACAGACAGAGTCAGACACACACTTGCCAAGACTGGGATTAGAACTCCTACCTAACTATTTTATCACACTACAGCAATACACAGTTATGTCACGTGTTACAGAGTTTACTGGGCTACAGCCTTCCCAGAGATGTATTTCTAGGTGGATGACAGCAGCCTTACCAAAGTAGATCACTTCAATTGTAAAAAGCATTGCTCTGTACACAGACAGAGACAGACAGACACACAAACACAGTTACCATGTCTGGGATGAGAACTCCTACCTAAGTAGTGTATCACTACAGCAATATGCAGTTTTGAGATGCGCCACAGAGATTGCTGGGCTGCAACTCTGCCAAAGGTGTATTTCACAATGGATGACCTCATCAGGCTTGTCATAGTAGGGCTATGTGGAGGGCAGTGTGTGTGCATGGGCCATAACCCATTCATATAGAGGTTGACAATCCACATGCGGGCACATGCAGGGTCATATTTCACAGGTATGTGTATACAGCTGCTAGATGACTACTTCCTTTTACAGTCATGTTGCACAGCTAGCACGTGCACCACATAGTCTGTAATGCTGACAGAAACCCGTGGCTAGTATCTGCAGTGAGTGACATCTGAACCTCATGTGGTTGTGGCCCTTTGGCTGTGTGCTGGGTGGGACAAGTCTGGATGGCTCCTTGTCACAGTCACCCTCTTCCACACATCTATGTATGTCTACCTTTGGCTTATTACAGTGTGTTGTCCTTACATATATGTCTGTATTCCTATCCACTGCGTGTGCAAAGCATGAGTGGTGCATACTGAGGAGTGTCTGCACTAACATCTGCAACTGCCAGATATATCTGGTGTTTGCAGACATGGTCTTCATGTGTTTAAGTATGTGAGCATGCCTAGTATGACCTTTCAGTATGTTGACTGACATTGCCTTCATTTCTCTATGTTGTTGACTGACATTGCCTTCATTTCTCTTAAGTGTGTGAGCATGCCCATTCTGCCCATCTGTATTGAATGTGTGGATCGAGTCCAGGTAGTTTGTACTGCAGTGCTGACCTTTGTGCTGTACTCCTACAGATAGCATGCTGTTTCTGCAGGGTATTCATCGATCATTTGGCATTGACTGATACTACATTTCTGCATAGGATGGGGGGCACACCTGACTATTTCTACATTCCTACACAGGATTGTGGAGGCACACCTGACTGTTATTACATTACTATGTAGGATGGGGGCCAAACCTGAATGTTATTACATTACTATGTAGGATGGAGGGGCATACCTGACACTTGTACATATTTGCTATGACTGTACTGGTATGTCAGGTATTCCATTTCATTCTGTATTCGTACCCATCATGCTGACTAGAGGCATACCAGTGTACTACAGATCTTAGCTTTGGTCACCCTACATATTAGTGTCTGACTTCCTACCCTTCAGAACTAACATCCCACTGCCTGACCTGCTGTAGTCTGTCTGTGTAGGCCTGGGGGAGAGGTTACCCATAGGCATCATTCAGAGGCCATAGAACAGGCTCTGTTTGGGTTTGTCTTCACCTGTCCTGCTGGCTGAGACTGTTGTTGGGTATGTGAACCTCCCTGACTGGCATGTGTGAGTCATATGGACACACATGTTGCCCAGCACATTTCCTGCAGTGGGTTTTGTCAGCCTGTGTAGTACTGGCTACTATGGTGACTCCAGTATGATTACAGATGTCATGGTGCCACTATGGGTGTCTACGTTCTGCTGCCATAACATTCAGCCATCCAATTCCTTTGCATGCTCACATCCATACCATAGATACAGGTAATGACACATTCTACTCCATTTGGCAATTGGTAGGTTGATTGACTTACCTTGTGGGTGTGCCAGGATTTTGGATGATGCTGGAGGGCTGCCTACGTTGGATGCACATAGTACACTCTCTGTACATGGCTGGGCACAGGTAGAGTCATGTTTGGCATCCCTTTTACTGTATGTGCGAATTAGAGAGAGGTGTCATTCCCTGGGTCCCTACTGTGTCAGTGTATGTGCTATGCATTATCTCTTTGTCACGGCCTCAGCATACTGGGCATGCCTCCATCTGCCTACTGGGGGAGTCTCAGGTTGTTCCTCGTCCGGGTCACTCTGTACCTGTGCAGGCCTTGGCATTGGTGAGGAGCTGTGTGGCCCTGCCCTGTGCTGTTCCTGCTGCAGCTGTTTCCGCAGGATCATATTGTGTAGCATGGCACATACCATAACAATTTGTGTACATGTAGGTAGTGAGTACTGCAAGGCTCCACCGGATGTGTCCAGACACCGGAACTGTGACTTGAGCATCCCGAACACATGCTCTATTATAAGTCTGGTCTGTGCGTGTGCCTCATTATGGAGTTCTTGTTCAGGTGTGTGTGCATTTCTGATGGGTGTCATCAGCCATGGCTCCAGTGTGTAACCAGTATCCCCCACTAGGTGACTGTAGGGGATGTCCCCATTGGCAAATCTCTGGTACAGCTGCATCAGATGCCAAACTTGGGAATTGTGATAGCTTCCAGGGCAGCCAGCACACACATTCATTATAATGCCCTGGGCATCACAGATGACCTGGCAGTTGATGGAGGGGATTCCCCTGACATTGATGTAGACCCTGCCCTGATCACCGGGTGGTGCTTTGATGCATATGTGCATGCAGTCTATAGCACCCACTACCTCAGGGTATTCTGCTATTTGGTAGAAGAGACACATATTGCTGGCCAACACCTCAAGGATGTTGAGGAAACATACGTGCTCACTGGCATGTGCTGACATGGCATCCAGGAACTGGTGGAATACTCTGCATGCTGATGCCTGTGAGATCCCCATGATATCCCCAGTTGAGCTTTGGTAGGTACCTGTGGCTAGCATTCCTAGGCCTACACATACCTTGCTATCCATTGGGATGGGTTCCCCTCGGTCAGTTTGGTGTGTCAGGCATGGCTGGCACAGCTTAACCATTTGCTGTAGGAGGTCCCCGTCCACCGTATAGTGTTCCACTATCTCCAGCTCATTTAGCCCCTGGTAGGTTACCCTGGGTCTGTACACTCTTCTCCGTCTCCTCACTGTGGGCTGATCAGCAGCATTCACATCCTCACCACCCTCAGCCTCTTGTACATGTTGTTCTATGTTGCCTGCTGCAGTTCCTCTCATTTTGCAGGTTTGTTTGTTAAAAGTTCCCCGCTTGTATACACAGTTGGTGTAGAGTGTGGGAAACTCCAGAGGGGAAGGTGTTTGCATAGTTTATAGTAGTGTTCTGGGTTGGGCTGGTCTGCTGCCTGTGTAATTGGCTGATTCTGATGCATTTCACCTACCAGCTATGCTAGATCACCTTGATAGCCTTCCTACTGCTGTTTTCCCTTCCCTTTGCCTTCCTGTTTAAGCCTGGAGGCGCACTGCACAGTGTGCTCACATGTGCACAGTGCTGCTATTTCCTGGTTTAACTTTTTTCTTCTTCCTTTAAAACCCAGTGTGTGGCACGCACACCCGCTTAGGCAATGTAGAGAGGGCTAGGCAGATTCAAACACAATCCGTAGCTGAGCTGTGCTAAGCTAGGATCAAACCCGAGCCACAGGGCTCCAATCCACTTACAGTATGCCAGACACACACCCCCATGATGTCAGCTAAGTCCTAGGCTTGCACCAAGCTGTTCCTACTCTTACACTGTTGGGACCTGACTAGCATGCTGGGGAAAACAGGGATTCGCTGTCATTCCCCTCATTTGCATAGGATTGCCTGCTAAGCATAGTTACATGTCTCATACTGAGCCTGCCCCCTAGCAACCACTACTCACTGGCCATGTTATCCTCTGCCTGCCATTGACTTGCATGGCAGAATAGTGGTTTTAGTTAGAATGCTTAATTTAGGTTTATTTTTGTTATTTTCTCCCTGATCCTGTCTGTGCGCCTCTGCCCTATGCTAAATCAGCCGAAATCGGCTAAAAAAATAAAAGTTGATTTTTTTAATTTTTTGGGCTGTTTGCAATGCCAATGGCCTTATTCTTGACAATTGGCATGCTTACTAACTGATATGCAGCTTTTATTTGGAGCTGTCACAGCTCTGTTTTGGATTTTGCAGAAATGTACTCTGTTACTAACCGAGTGCATTTCTACAGATTGCACTAGCCCTGCACAGCCGGTTGCAACCTTCCTGGGTCACAAATTCACCTCATTTGCATGGATTTCTCCTGAAAATGGGGTGATTTGCATACAGGGACTTAGTCCATGCAGGACTAGTACAG